>NC_090756.1:82334292-82356792 GCF_036898095.1 Palaemon carinicauda
GGTGCTAATTAAACTCCTTATAGTCAAGTAGAAATGAAAATCATTATCAATACCTATCAGAGTACAATATTCTGCTAAATATGCAAGCCATACAGGATGGCCTTTCTTAACTTGCAGGTGTGGTTTGTTTGGTTTCCAGGGTAACTGCCCCGTCATACCCTCACTTTAACTTGTACCTAATTTCCCTTGTTAGTTTCGTGCTTGTTGTTTGTATTATAAAGACGCTCTGCAGTACTCCATATCATATAATTTATCATAATATGATCCTTTGTCTGTGATCTCCAAGTATGTAGATGAGACTACAGTGAACCCTCGCTACTTCGCGGTTCGACCATCGCGGATTCACCACTTCGCGGGTTTTTTCCATAACCCATATATATATACATATCGCAGATTTTCCGGAAATTTCGAAAATACCGCAATATCTGAAGACCCCAAATACGATATTTCGTTACCTGTAATTCCATTAATACTGTAATTAGTAATATCTGCTCTTACTGATTGTTCATTGCATTACATATGACATATAATTAAGCACAGAAAGAAATAAAACACGAAAAGAGAATGTGATCATACGAAAATTCAGTACTGTATACAGTACGTAGTAAAATTAAATCGAACATGAAACGCAAATCAGATGCAGTCATACCATATTAGAATGGTGTAAGGCTGCTGTTGGCTACTACTGTACTGTACTACAAATGTAATGGAAGTGCTTCTTTTCCATGAATCTTTTGTATGTATACGTACGTAGTACTGCATCCAATAATATTCTTTGTTGCAAAAATCACATTTCGAATAAGCGTACGAGAGAGAGAGAGAGAGACACACATCCTACAACAAAAGCGTAAAATAGCGTACGTAAAGCTATTATTATTATTATTGTTGTTATTAAAATTATTATTGTTATTATTATTATTGTTATTATCATTATTATTATTATTATTATTACAGTATCATTATTTATTATTATTATTACTGTACAGTATACTGTACGCAGGGTATCTTGTACTTTGAATTGGGTTGTGATTGGTTCAAGCGCGGATAGATGACGAATCAGAACCCAAGTTTTGTAATCTAGCCTCTGATTGATGTTTTGACCGCTTCTCCAACCCGCAGCATCTCTTTCCGCGGTCACTTTGTCTCCCGCTGTATCGCTGTGTTAACGTTGTTAATTGTGAACTTTAATCTGTGCTGTGCGTGACTGTTTTAAGTTGAACTTTTTGTTGAACTTTCTGTTAAACCCTACTGTACAATGCCTCCCAAGCCTTCTGCTTCTACTAAGGCTGGTAGTGAGCCTAAACAGCACCGAAAGATGATGACGATTGCTGAGAAGGTGACGCTTCTCGATATGTTAAAAGACAGTAGAAGTTACGCGGCCGCAGACCTCGAAGACCTGACGAAATCGGGCAGTGAAGACAGTGAAACACAGGAAGAGATCCAAGAAAATGTCGAAGAAACGGTCTTAACATTAGAACGGCTTGCCAAGCTCTGCAAGCTTGCGAATGAGGTGAAAGAAATGTCGCAAGAGTGGGACGAGGATATGGTTCGTTCTGTACAATTCTGTACCAAGATCGATGAACACATGGCTCCCTACAGGATGCTCTTGCGAAAAAAGAAGCAGCGGCAGCAACTTCCGATCACAATGCCCTCAGAAGAAATTGAAGAAGTGTCTCAGGAAGAAGTTGAAGAGGTGTCCCAGGAAAAGACATCTCCGTCTGAAGAGACGTAAAATACTATTATTGGCTGCACAGTAGAAGACATCATCAGCTTCATCATCATCATTTCTACTGTGCAGCAAATTCATCGCCATCATCATTCAAGTTTTTCTTGAACTTCTTTCGTGGTGAGTACAGTAACAATCTTTATTTTTTACTTTAATATTCTAACATTTTAATATTTGTGCCTGTTTTATAGTTTAGTACTGTATGCATTAAGTTAAAGGGAAGGTTTTAAAAGTCTGAAGAGTATACATGTTGTAACCTATCATATTTTTTTTTGTTTAAAATTTACATTTACGTACGTAAAACAATCTCTCTCTCTCTCTCTCTCTCTCTCTCTCTCTCTCTCTCTCTCTCTCTCTCTCTCTCTCTCTCTCGTAAATTGTTTTCCTGCTTTGCTACGTACAGTATGTACTGTATGATTTTATATAGATACGGTAAATAATATTTGTAATAACATATTTTGTAAATGCTTTTACTGTAAATATCATTATTTATCACTTTCATAATGCGCGTTAAATGCCTTCTTTGTTCTGAGCGTGGTTGTTTACTGAGCGTACTTTATGACGCCGTCGTTTCAGGCGGCGTCATAAAGAAAAAACATTTCATTTCGAAGTCCTAAGAAAAATTAAGTAAAACATTGGTAATAACAAAATCAACATACTGTATACATCAATATAATCGATGCAAAAACTAACCTATACATATATGTGTACACTAAATGAGTTTGTTTCTTCATTATGATCAGAGATAAACGTAAACAAAAACATTGGTTGCCATTTTTTATCGTGCTTTTTAGCGTGTTTAGGAAACGCATGATATAAAATCGCCTTTAATATTTGTGCCTGTTTTAGTTTGGGGTACTGTAGTACTGTACATGCATTAAGTGTTCTGTACATTAAAGGGTAGTTTGTTAACAGTACTACGTACAAGGGAAGGTTTTAAAAGTCCGAATATACATGTTAAATAAATAGGTAAATATGGTGTCAATACTTCGCGGATTTTCACCTATCGCGGCCGGGTTTGGAACCTATCTACCGCGATAAACGAGGGTTCACTGTACTAGTTTTAGTAATATATTTTTATTTACCAAAAAGGCTAAACTACAGCCAAGTTGCAAACTGTAATGTATTGACACTACATTATAGAGAAGTGCCATAGAGGCCTAACAGGTTATGTAATAAGAAACAAATTTTATTGCAAATTATTGTGCCACTTAACGACTTTTTTGGGCTCAAGCCATGTCGTCCTGATGGAAGTTTCCTATAAGTAGCTTCTTAAGGGATATTTGACTACAGTGATATTCCCAGAGAATTTACCTTTAGGTCTCCAGAATTCTAACTCCTGGCGCAAATATCCTTAAAATTTCTCCTAAGGATATCGCATAAATCAGGGGACGTATATCTTGATACGACACAGCAATCTTCACCCTGAATAGCGTTTTCGCTTCGAGGGGGAAAGTGGCAAAAATAGAAGGGGAGCCGTTATCAAGGTTACCCTTCCTCCCGTACTACTATGAGTATCTAGATGGCGCTGTATGTCAACCCAGCGCGCTATTCCTGTAGTTGTAGCGGTCTCGCACGGTGATTTTCCCTGTTGCTCTCTCGTTACGCTTTGGTTTTTCTGGATTTATAATGCAATCTCCAGCCTCTTCTGCCTCTTTAAAGTTGAGTATTTGATCTTTACAGTGTATAATTTTTAACTCCTGCCTCACAGTGAAATTAGATTGATTTCAAGAGTTGGAGCTTCACTTGCACCGGAGGCGCCATGGGCGCTGTCATTCATAATGCATGTGCTATTTAGTTAGCCTGAACGACTTTCCCGGTTTTATTAGCATGAATATTTATGAAGCTATTCAGTTAATTATTCTAGGAAGTTATATATATTATGCCGATTGTATTCTTAAAATTTCGGCGATTTAGGTAACCGAACCTTGCCCGCGCTAGGCTTCCTAGCCTACGCGCTTTAGTTTACCTTCGTGCATGATGTAATACGAAATTCCTAGTTGTAATAGCAATTAAATATGAAGCTATTTAGGAAAATTATACCTGTAAGATATATTGATTGCATATATTTCCTCTTCCTCTTCGATCGTATACGAGTGAGTTTCGGCGATTTAGGTAACCGAATCTTGCCTGGCACTAGGCTACTAGCCTAGGTGCTTTAGTATACTTTCATACATGTTCTCGGTTTACCCTCGTGTATTGTTTTATCAAATCAGGCGGAGATAGATATCTCCTAGAATTATTACATAAATCGATACTCGTCTCCAGTGGAGATTTAAGGGTAATCCCTTCTTCCCTCTGAGTGCAGCCATAGGCTACAACCCTATCGTAGTCTTGCCATTGAGTAGACACTCCGGCTTGACTGGCCTAGTGTTTTAAGTCTTTCCCTGGCCGGCAGATAGCCGACTTTGGGTTTTTGGTAGCACCTCAGAGTATTCAGTCTTTTGCCGGTGACTGGCCGGCAGGGTGAGTAGTCACTCCCCTGCCGGCCTCAGCCGCCGGCATAGGAGGCTAGACCTCCCTAGGCCGCACTTGAAGTGGTTGTATGATGCATCCACCTTCTCCCCTGCAGTCTAGAAGACTAGTCCTGTGCTCGCAGACCCTAGGCTGAATAATAGACATTCTTCTGCCGCCTAGGATGGTGCCGGCACTGAAACGATATTTGTTCCAACACGGAGTACTTACCTCGAACTACTTTCTTAGGAGTACCTGGGATCTCCTCCCAACCGACCAGAATTTTGTGTAGTTTACCCTACTCCCGTTTTCTATGTGGGATAACCTCTGGCGGAGTGATATGCGCCACGAGGCGCCCCGGGGTCAGAGAGCATGCTTGATCAGGTCTCGAGCTTCAGTAAGTTTTCTGGTCGCGTCGTGATAACATCTCGACGCGCTCTCCTTACCCAGTGCGACCCTTTGTGTCCCACGCGGTTACCACGTGGTCCCCTTGTGTTCATATCTTATCCTACCTTTCCCTCTGTGTTCCTGTGTTGTTTTGGTGCTTTATTGGTTTGTTATGGAGCATCCCCGCCGTTGCCCCGGTCTTGTGGCCGGTAAATCTTGTGGGGCCTTTCTTTCCAAGCCGAAAGTCGACCCCCACTCTTTGTGTTCGTCGTGTAGGGGCAGTGTGTGTTCCCTACAGCCACGTGTCCGGAGTGTGAATCCTGGAACGAAATTCAGTGGGTGCGCTACGGCACCAAAAAGAAGAAGGCTACCAAGAGATCGCCGAAGAAGTCAAGAATTGCCTCGCCTCTTGCTTCGCCTGCTGCCTCTTCGGAGAGGGCTTCTCTGCCGCCTTCCCCTACCCAGAGTAGGGGACGAGGTAAGTTCGTTGCGGGGAAGCGGCCCATTGCTCTTCCCCAGGAGTCTGTGATGTTTGTTGGTGGGGATGTTGCGTCGGCTCAGGCAAGTTGGGGGGGCTGAAGGAGGGACAGGAGTGTGTTCGGGAGACGAGGTCCTGGTGCCAGCAGGGCCCATCTCTACCGACGATCCTCTGTGGGGGAAGCCCGCTACAGCCTCTTCCCCCGCTTCTTGGGTCTACGTTTCAGGTACTTCAGCAGCCGGGGGAGACGCCAAGAAGGAAGGTTCACTGAGTTTGGACCCCCTCGCGTGGGCGCCGCCAAGGACGCCCTTCAGGTCGCCCCTGAGACTGGAAGAGGAGTTCGACACCTGGTTTGTCCGCAGGAAAGTGCCTCGATCTCCCCCAGCGACGTCGGCAACGCTCCCGCCGTCTTCAACCTTCTTCGCCAGCGGACCGGCACGAAGATCCACCAGCAACTCGGGACGCCTCAGACGATTCAGCACGTTCCTTCCAGTCATCGGTCTCCTCTTTTAGGTCGTACTCTTTCTCCTCGGTGGACGAAGGTCCGAGGGACTCGAGGAGGAGACGAGAGAGGTCCCACAGGAAGAGGTCCCGTTCCCGATCACGCCACACCAGGAAACGTTCCAGATCCCTCAGGAGGAAGCACAGGAAGAGCCGCGCGTCAAAAGGCGAATGGGTGCAAGTCACCATCCCCCGCAGCCACCTCCTAGGAGCTTCAGCAGCCCCGAGTACCTCTGTCTGGCTCCCTAGACCTCCTTTGCCATCCTCATGGTACGTCTCCTCCAGCAGACCCGATCATCGACAAGAGGTCATCGCACCAGGTCTCGGTCGACAGGCATAAGCCCGCGAAGGTTCCGACTTCATCCGCTCAGCGGAGAGTTGCCCCTTCGGACTGGCAGCCTTGTCCCGGCCTCCGGTTCTTCGATGGCCCGCCCTGAACGAAGGAACCAACCAGCCAGCCCGGGGAAGCCCGCAGCTCTATGGATCTCCGCAGGAGCTCCATCCTTCCAGCGGAGGCAGCATGGCATCCATACCCGGTACCACGACAGCTCCATTCAAGCTTTGTGGTCAACCGCTGGTATACCAGGGTACTCACACCCCATGGATTCCCCGGGAGGGGGTAGACCCATGACGGCTACCTTCGTCCCGGTGGATGGAGCCAGCCGCTCCATCGTTCCGGCCACCCCCGTCCAAGCATCGGAGGCGGCCGCTGACACACCCATGACGGCTACCTCCGTCCCGGCGGCTCCATCCGTGATGGAGCCAGCCACGCCATCGTCCCAGCCAGCCCCATCCAAGCATCGGAGGCAGCCACTGACATAGCAGGGTACTTACACCCCACGGATTTCCCCGGGAGGGGGTAGATCCATGATGGCTACCTCCGTCCCGACGGCTCCATCCGTGACGGAGGCAAAGTGGCTTTCCACCCTAGCGGGTCGAACAGGGCTCTTGCCGCTCCAGTGCCTGCCTCTGTGGCCGCTGGAGAGGTCCCCGCATCTTTGCCCAGTGTCTCTTCGGCTCCGTCCGCCCGTCGGATGTAGACTTTGGCACACGTAATCTTTACCTTGCCTTGCCCGGCAAGTCACCGGCTCCATCCGTCAAGCGGAGGCAGCCGCTGGCTTGGCCTGGCAGCATGGCATCCATAGCCATTGCCACGTCAGCCCCAGCCAAGCATCGGAGGCAGTCGCTGGCATATCAGGCTACTTACACCCCACGGATTTCCCTAGAGGGGGTAGACCCGTGACGGCTATCCCCGTTCCAGCGGCTCCATCCGTGATGGAGGAAGCCGCTCCATCGAACCAGCCAGAAGTGAGGGATACAGCTGCCCCCCACGGATCCATCCGTGCTCGAGGATGTAGCCGACACGGAGGATCAAGTGGTAGAGGTCTTGTTAGGCACGGCCGAGTGTTCCCCCGGCGAAGTATCCTCATATAGACAAGTCCTGGCTCTGATCCATCACCACCACAGATTAGACGAGCCTAAACCGTCATCAGGGGAGGATTGGCTTTCAGGTTTGGGGAGGATGGTGGATAACCCCGGCCAGCGGAAACCATCCTTGGCCGTAGCGCGGGACGTGGCACTAGGCATGGAGCTCGTCGATAAATACGTTGAGGGGACATTAGAACTCCCGAAGAGCCCAAGGGTCCTTCTGGCTCCTGCCGGGACTGAGGACCCAGAAGAAATTCCATGTTCCAGACGGACTTCATGCAGGTCCCCGCTCGTTGGAAGAAGCCTTTACAACGTTAAACTAGGGCAGTGCAGATGACAGATCCCTCACTGCACCAGTGGTTTTCTCTCAAGCAGTGGCCTCCATGATGGAGGACACCTCGCGAGACATAGTCAATGTGACCTCCTGGCTGGACTAGTGGGCGTGCACCCTGGAAGGGTTCCAGCTATCTCTCAACCTGTCAGTACCAGGGAATCAGGCCCTTCTACAAGAACTCATTGTCTCGGAAGGGAAGGCGATGAAGTCCCTTACCTTCCAGTCCCTGACCCAGTCGGCAAACTGGGTGTTAAGGAGGAGAGACAAGGTCCTTTCAGGATCTCCCGTAGACTTCCCGAACGGGAAACAAAGTTTCGGAGGAATGCGCCGGTGTGAGGTGAGACCGTGTTCCCCCTGCAGGCAGTAGCGGAAACTATGGAGAGAGTGGGAAAAATTAAGGACTCAGGAGCCCAGGCTGTCAGTGGCAAGACGTCCTCCCCATAGGAGACCATCAGCGGACGTGGCCAACCCACCTACGGCACCACTTCCTGGCAGCATCCCCGCGGTCCTCCCTCAGGAGCGGTGCCCCAGCCCAGTCCTCCTTTAGGCAAAATACGCCGGCTCAAGGAGTGCTAGCAACCTTGAGGGAAGGGGATTTCATGATGTCCCTGGATCATCAAGGACGACCTTTTCAGGTCCCCATGCATCCCTCCAGCAGGAAGTTCCTCAGGGTGAAGTGGGGATTCCAGTCTCTGCAGTTCAGGACTCTCTGCTTCGGACTGTCAACAGCTCCTCAGGTGTTCACGAGGGTGGAGTCTTGTTTCTTGAGGGTCTTAGAGCTTATCAGGAAAGTCAACAACTTGGTTGGAGCTCAAAAAGCCCTCTTCTCCAGAAAGCAGACTTCTATTAACTCCTTATTCGGGAGTATGCACACTTCGAAGCACCACCTTGAGTTGCCATGGTCATATCACACCGAAAAGACCATCCAGGAACTAGAGGCGCAAGTCTCTGCAATCAAAGACTCTATACAAGTGCCTTGCTCCTCAAGTTTAATTCCTCCTGTCTTTTCAAAGCAGAGGAAATTCTACGTAACAGAGGAAACTCATCCTTCCCCTCTTCCCTTAGTTCCTAAGGTAGCGACCTTAAGCCGGTAGAAGTCAGCAGAAAGGGTTGCACGACAATCATCCCTTTTCTCTGCCTCGGTGGCCATGAATATGAAGGCAGAGGTAATATCAGTTTTGCATGCTTCTTCTTGGTTAGAACACTGATCTGGTATACTTGCATATTTTGCAGTATCTCAGAATCTGGCAAATTCTAAGATACAGAAGTATAGTGGCAAACTGGGAAAAAGCAAATCCAGACTCCTCCTTCATGTGAGTCCCCACCTTAGGACAACCTCCTAAAGTGCCTACTAAACTTAAGAGCTCACCCCACAGGCAGCTGCATGTAAGAGAGAGGTAGATTAATGAAAACTTTCAGTCTTAGGAAGTCGTCTGACCAGAACTAGCCCTCTTGCTGAAGGCATCAGGGCAAACGAGGGTGAGGTGGGTAAGGATCTCCTTATGGGTACCAAATCATAACACCACCCGTGGGAGATGCCTGGTGAGTTGGTGGACCTGCAATTCCATGGGGCAGAACCTTGGACAGTGGAGGTTTTGCCAGTCAGACACAGACTCCTGTTCACAACTCTTCCCCTCCTCACACTCCAATATTGAAGAGTCGCGCCTACTCCTTCGGAAGAAGGACAAACAGATGTTAGATAAGAAAGAGGTCAAGGAGGTCAACTACTCTTCTCCAGAGTTATACAGCAACCTGTTCCTGATTCAAAAGTTGTCAAGAGGTTGAAGACCAGTCATTGACCTGTCCCATCTGGACAACTTTGCTCTGGAAACGAAGTTCAAGATGGAGAACTCCCAGCACAATCTTGCAAGCAATAAATTGGAATGACTTCTTACTGTCCATAGACTTGAAAGACACATAGTGTACTTTCAAATTCCAGTTCACCAAAACTCAAGGAAGCCCCTTCGGGTTCCCCTGGAACAGGAAAATTCCAGTTTTGGGGTCTCTGCTTCAAACTTTCCACAACCCCATAGTGTTTATGAGTAGTGTTCACATTGGCCTCAGCCTGGTTGCACTTGATGGGAATAAGACTTTTCCGATACCTCGATGGTTGATTTGTTGGTGGTTGCCAGAACCTCAATAATTCTTCATTGGGCATTGCTAGCTTTTGCCATAATCTACCCCTACCCCTACTCCTTAGGGATTCCCTTCTCGAGTTTTGTCAGGATTTGGAGATCCGGATGAATTTTGAGAGGTCTATTCTCACCCCATGTTAGAACCTCTACTTGGAGTTGAGTATAGACACTATTCAAGGGAAAGCCATCCCATCCATCATAAGGAAAGTTACAAAGGTTAAACAGGTTTCAACACTCTTCTTGACTTAGGAATCCCTTACAGCAAAAACTGGCTGAGACTGCTTAGGCATCTGTCTTTCCTGGAATGTCTGGCTCCGCATGGTATTTTATATTTTTGTTCAATGCGGTGGACTCTGAAGTTCAGTTGGAAACAGAGGTCTGACCCTCCAGACATAATAGTCGAGGCGACTCAGAAAGTCCGAGAGGATCTGTCCTGGTGGCTGTTCAAATATAATTATCTCAAGTTTTGATACAGTGTGCTATAAGTGTAGTGTTGAGCACTTGAAGCAAACATCCCATTCCTGGTAAATCACTCGAAGCTGTCAACGGCTATGAACCTTTTTTCCCCTTTTTATGTCGTTATGAATAATTAAAAAATTGTGGGGGACTGAAAATATAGCGGGACTTATTTCTTGCTCTTATCATATGCTATGTGTAAAGAGATTTCTTCTAATAAAAAAATGAAAATTTTCAGTTCAGAAATGAGAGAGATAGGAAAAACATTTCTTTATAAAACAAACAAAAAGGATACTTTCTGTGTTGCTTCAAGACCAGGTGGTAGCTGAGCTTGTTAACGTTATTACAAGGAGAATTTTATTTCTACGTAGAATATAAATTGTACATATAATTCAAAGAGACTTGAATATGTTGTCTTTTCCATTGTATTTACTATTAAAAGTAAAATGCTTATATTGATTTATTTTGCAGGAAGGAATCAAATATTAATAAAAGGAAATAATAAGCTGAAAATAAGGTAGATAAAAAACAATGAGAGGGAGAGAGACCGAAAGTCGTCAACAGCAGTCTACCAAGCAATTGATTAGTGTCGTAGGAGGAATGCTTCTCCACTCGAAGCCTCTATTCTACTAGTTGCTGATTTTCTTGTGTACCTGTGTGATGAGAAACTCCTCTCAGTTTCAGCGGTTAAAGGCTATCGCTCAGCCTTGAGCCAAGTCTACAGACTAAGGGAAGTAGACCTATCTTCTTCGTGAGAATTATCAGCTTTTTCAAGGAGTTTTGAACAATCTTGTCCCCCTCGGGAAATCAAACCCCCAGCTTGGAGCCAGAGTCCTTCGCTCTATCTGGAAGGCTTCTTATGAACCCTTGACAGAAGCTTCAGACAGGGATCTCACTCAAGACAGTTTTTTGATTAGTCTTACCTTCGACCAACTGAGTAGGAGAGCTTCATGCTCTGCTATACTTGGTCATATTTCTGGTGGTGGAAACATCACATTTTCATTTGTTCTTGAATTTATGCTAACAACACAAAACCCATAGATCAGTGACTTTAGGTTTGAATCTATTTCAGTATCATCGCTGAAGGAGACAACCAATTATCCTGATGACAGGCTTCTGTATCCTGTAAGGACAACGAGACTACATAAAACAGACAAGATCAAGTAAACTTAAAGGGAGGACAAAGAAGGAAAATCCCCAGAAATATCATCTCCTTCTGGATTCAAGAAGTCATTAGTATAGCTTACAGAGAACAAGGGCAATAGGCATTGGTCTCTTTTAGAGCTCATTAAGTTAGTGATTGGTACAATTAGCCTTCTAAAAGAACCACTACATTACCCAGGGATCTGGAACAGAAGACCACCTTCACAGCATACTGTCTACGGGACTGTGCTCACCTGTCCCTGGATACATTCTCCATTGGATCTGTGGTAGTTTCTGAACAAGTAATGTAGCAGCATCATGTCTAAGATAACATTTACATTATAATTTTAAGGGTTAAGAGTGAGAATGAATGGCTCGCTTCCCTCTTTCCTTTCCTTCTCTCTCTTGCCACCAGCTGGTGAGACTTGATGGACCTGGAACTGGAACTGAGGGGGAGTGTGTCAATTAAGACAAATCCATTACTTATATTAGTCCTTAACAGGAGCATTGTTCCCACTGAAGATAGGTTCTTGTTTGAGAAACTCCTTGCCCATAACACAGTAGGTCATTCAATAATGTGTCACGTGGTGCAAGGATCCTTTGCTCTGCTCTTCTTACCAGACTGAGCATCGTAATCCCAGCTTGCTAGTCAGCCATTTGGTAGAGCGGGACTTCCTCCCTCTTGAGAATGACTCCTCTACTAAAGGACAAAGATTTGAATTCTCATTGGAACAAATCACAGATTTTGAAAGTAATTTGTATTTTTCCTAGCAATGAAACCTAAGTCCTATAGGTTTCACTTCCCAAAGCATCCACGTGTAAGTCCTAGGCAGATTCAAAATGGAGGCTCAAGAGTGCTGTGGATACTGAATACTGGTTGTATAGAGAGGAAAAATACAAATTACTTTTTAAATGTTTGATATTTTTACTTTTTAGGGTAATACAAAGTTATATGAAATTAAATTAAGTACAGCTTAGAAATAAAATTCCATTATTGAAATTATATTTTTTCAGCATTTGCAGTGTTTCACTTTTGAAATTGTCTTCTCAGTTTGTAAAACTTTGTGGTATAAAATATTTACTTCTTAACTATTCCTGTCCTACCCTTTTGAAAACAGTTCCAAAAGATAGCATTTCTGGTCTTCAAGGATTAAATGTATCTTAAACATTGCCATAGTCATTATGTACCAAAATATTTTTTTCTAAAACAGATTTTAGTAAAATCTACACTAGTGGTTTGAATTTTTGTTAACTCTTCTACGGTGTCTTTATGTGCTAAAAAGTTGCAGTGAATAAATTTATGAAAAATATTGCACACAACACTAATACAGTACATTTATCTTCTTAATTATTTCAGGCTAGCTAACAAACAGGATGTTGAAGGTGCCATGGATGAAATAGATTTAGTCGAGTCGCTGAATGTAGAAGAGATTGTAAATAAATACAAGTGTCCGACACGAGTTGAGACTTGTTCTGCCATAACTACACGCAAAAATAAGCCAGATAAACCAATAGCGGATGGATTTAGGTAACCCTGCCATGAATTTTATTGTTACCTGCAAGATTTTCAGTGTACATTATTAGTTAATAGATTGCTGTGAGGTAAATAAAGCTCTAATCTTTATTATGTGTGCCATCTATTTATTATGAGGTAAAGGGTTTATTTAATTGAGGAGAATAATTTTCTGAAGTAACTGGCAGAGGATTTATTGTTTATATGGTTATGTTTTGTAATGATATTTGATTTTGTTTAAAATATCAGTACAAGAACTGCCATGTTGAAATTCAAATAATTACATTTCCATAAACAAATGTAGTATATATTTAGCAAAGGTTCTACTTTATCTCCATTTGGGTCCATAACCAGTTATATTCTGTTCCACGGTAGTATTTCTTTCTGCTTTATACATTTTAGCTGTGAGTTTGGATCTTTTCCCACCTAACTGTGCTACTTCAAATTATTTTCCAACAATCTTCATAATTAATTTTTTTCAAGTTAGTGACATATTAAAGTTAGCTGAAAAGTCTATAAAAGTGACATAGTGACTAGTTTTTTTTGCTTTAGTAAGATTCTGAAGTTATGTTGAATTTATTTCAATTTGTGTTTGAATGATTTCTTGAAACAGAAGTTTCATGTGTATATGTTAGAGCTGTCAGTGTGCCTTGTGCAGTGTACCATGGACTCTACTACAGGTACTGTGTAGCATCCCTTCTGACTCTAGCAGCTAGAGTCTGGCCATGCCTGCTTTTTAACATTGTTCTTTCTGAGTTCCCATCTTCTTTCATCCATCTTGTTTTCCAGCCTCTTTAAACTTTTTTGTGATGGTGAAACTGCATGGATTTCCACTAGTTGCACTTAAGGGGACCGTCTGCCATGTCCGCCATTTTTTTTTTCTAATGAACCAAATTACACCATTTCTATATATGTTTTAGACATATATAATACCTTCATCATATAAAAATTTCAAGTCATTTGATCAAAAACTTTCGGATTTATTAGCAAAAATCATGATTTAAAAAAAAAATTTAGGTACATTTTTCCCGACTACTATAATACCAATTGTATTGAAACTTTTACCATAAAAACTACTCTATCAACCGAACAATTCTGTCAGACAGAATTTTGATTTTCCTTTTTTTTTTTAATGAATTTTTATTTTTTTCCCTCGTCTAGATGGAAAATAATCGTGAAAAAAAAGGTAAAATGAAAATTAAAATTTTGTCTGACAGAATTGTGGCATTTTTATTCTTCTTTTCAATGATATCTTTATCTTTAAAATTGAACAATAAATAACTGAGAAAAATGTACCTAAGTGCGGATAAGTATGTTTTCGAGTTATGAGCTCCTAAAGATTTGCCATGTAAATTTCTGCATTTTTCATAAAAATGAAAAAAACATTATTATGGAAACTTACTTGTTATTTTTATTGTTGATATTGTTGATTTCTACAGCAAGGCTCCTGGTCCCCCCCCCCTTAAAAGGGGTATTAGTACCCTAAGTGTACTAATACACTTAGTGTAAGGGTGTCGGGAGCTGCCTCCTCCCTCATTGTTGCCAGGGTTTTGCAGAGCTAAAATGCTCCAGCTTTATATTCTTCTCCTTGTTTCTCTGTCTTCTTTGTTCTTGTTTTCATTCTCTCTCTACTTCTTGCTCTTTCCGTGTCATAAATTTTGAGGGAAGTGTCTATATCAGGACTTTTTCCAAATAACTTTACCATCAAGTTAATTTACATGTATCCAAAATTATTTTCCAAAACTGTTAACCTTGATGCAAATTTCACTCTAGACATGCCAAAAAACTTTTGTTTGGGGCACTTCATCCAAAGCCTAGAATGCAGAGATTCATTTAGATTTTGAGTCCAGCCATGCAGGCATCTTTGCAATAATTTGGGGTCAGCCAAACTATTGAAAACACTTCTTATGTGTGTGCGAAGCTCATAGGGTATTCCTGCAAGATGATTTTTTCCTTGTTGCATGTGATGGTATTTTTTCTTTTTTGGCTACAGCTCTATTGTAAAAACACCATGATTCAGGCCCAGCAGGGCACATTTGATGGACTGGGTGTTCATCATCAGATGTCAAGTGATAATAGATAGCCCAAGTAGCATTTCGCATCTGATCCACTGTTGTGTTTATATTATTTCTTATTGCCATACCGTAATATGCTTGAATATTATTTATAATGGCTTGGGTCAACTTGTTTTTTCCTGACAATAAACTTCTTTTCATCTGTTTTCCACTTTTTGTTGTTATGTATTCACTCACATCTGATTTCATTTTTATGAGCCTGTGGCCCATTCTTTTTTGGGCATGACAAATACACTCCTCCTTCTCTATCTTCACACCTTCATATGGCCCTTGGCCTTTATTCATTTCACATACTGCATTGTATGCACTCGAGTCCCCATCCCCAACAAATGTTTTATATCTGAAACCATTATTCAATGATCTCGACCACATTCTCCTTGCTTCTTCTGCTTCCATGGCACCAGATTTTCCTTCAAAGTTTTTATTGCACTTATGTTTTGGCTTATTTCCTTCTTCTTGTCCTTCCTCTTTTCCTCTGTCACATATTTTGCAATAATTACACAAAATTTCACAATCGAGTACTTTCCCTGTGAATACATCATGAACCCTACACCTACGTGTGACTTATGGCCCCTTGATAACCAAGTTCCATCAAAAGAAACATCTATATCTATTACACCATTTTCATCAGGTATTGCCAACTTATTTTCTATATAAAATTTCTTTACATAATCATATGTATATTTCTGCATATCACTGTAATGTTTTTCCATTTCTTTATAAAGATAAGAACTATGTCTGGCATAAGATCCCGCTGCCAGAGGCTTGCAGAAAAATCCTCCCATTTTATTCAGGCCTGCTCTTCCTATACCTGTAGTAAGAGAATGATACACTTCTTGTAAATTTGCTTCACCAAATTTATGACATTCCCTTCCCCTCCCATGCCTCCTTGGGGGGAGGTAGCTAATGTCTGTATGGCAACCATCACAAGATACTCTAAATGTTGTATCCCATCTGTCCCTTTCTGCGTGTACACTGACTGACTTTCTACAGTTTCGCTTTCTACGAGTCACGCCTTTCATCATTCCTTCTAGCTGTTTTCTTGAAATTGTGTATTTTTCATCATATTCTGGGATATCACTAATATCAATCCCAATTCTATGATCAGGAACTGGCGGTGAAATCGAGTCCTCACTCACGTACCGTGAGGTTGAAGGTTGAGGGCTTGAAAGCAATTCCTGGCTTATATCCCGCGACGTGGATGGCTTAGGCCCGCCAAATTCTCCTTCATCTGGCAGCGAAAATGAGGTAGAAGGCTCACGTCTCTCTCTCTCTCTCTCTCTCTCTCTCTCTCTCTCTCTCTCTCTCTCTCGCAGACAATGCGAGAGCTGATGACAAAGAAAGCGATTGTTTTTTCTTCAGTTTTTCCTTCCGAGCACTCGCTAATTTTGAAAGAATTTCTTTCCTTGTACTCCTTTTATAATGCTTTTCCTTGGCATGATGTAGAATTCACGAGGAATTATAAAAAACACTAATAAACACGTGGGCGAATGTAAACAAAAACGTGCGTCTCACTCTCACGAAGTCTAAGACGATACTGTCGTGTGTCGTCTAACTGCGTGTGCTGAGAGGGTCTTCAGTGAGCTCTCTTCCCCTGATACGTTACATCATTGCCAGACGTACGAAATTCGAGAAAAAAAAAACGAAAAAATCGATGTATATATAAAAAAAAAAAACACGCAAAGACGAACTGTCAAACTCAGTCGCGCAGACGACGTCCCAGGATGACGTCATGATTTAAAAACCCCCGTATCATCATTATTTATGAAAATAATGGGTTGAAACTTCTGGAGAGCATGTACGATATGTTTTTCTATACAGAGAGACAATAAAACGATTTTTGAATTTTTCAAGTTGGTATGCCAAAATACCACCGCGGACGGTCCCCTTAAGCAACGAATGATCTGGTGCTGGGTCGGATGGCAAACTTCCATAATTCCAACTGAAGATCCTGGAATATTGTTTTTCAGTCACTTAAAAATTTCATCTTTCTTTCAGAACTTATTTGTTCCATAACTGGAATACAAACCAACACTATTTAATAGGGGTATTACTTTCGGCGAAGCTGAAGGAACGAGCCATTAAAAGATATTATATATATATATATATATATATATATATATATATATATATATATACATATATATATATATATATATATATATATATATATATATATATATATATATATATATATATATATATATATGTATGTATGTATGTATGTATGTATGTATATATAAATTATATATATATATATATATATATATATATATATATATATATATATATATATATATATATATATATATATATATATATATATATATATATATATATATATATACTATATTTGGGTGAGATAGCCATGTCGTCCTGATGGAAGGTTCCTTAGGAATACTCCCAGAGAATTAAACCGAAGGTCTCAAGGATTCTAACTCCTGGCGCGAGTATCCAGTTATGCATATCATATAATATCAGGGGACATATTTTTTAGATACGACACATAGCAATCTTCACGTCGAATAGATTTAACTCTTTGATGTAAGGAGGAAGAGTGGCGAAAGAAAGGGGGGCCGATCTAGGTACCTGGTGGACCTCCTATCCGTACTACTACCGGCTGCCATTCCTTTACTTGTCTTTAAGCAGGAAGAGCCGCAGATAGAGTAGTTTCAGGTGGGGTCAGCAAAAGGGTGGGTTCATCAGGACGACATGGCTATCTCACCCAAAAATAGATATTTCGCTTTGCTCAAAATCTGTTTTTTGGGCTCGGCCATGTCGTCCTGATGGAAGCATACCAGAGAATTAACTTGAAAGTACTATATCTGTGGGTTTGTGTATGGGCCTTCTACCTTGAATGGGTCCCTTATCTGGTCTCCTAGACCTGTATATGAAATTACAGTTAACTGTCATTTCCACTAAGCTTGGAACTGGCTTAGTGGTACCTGGCCCCTGCAGGGAAAGTGTCGACTTTGACTAAGGATTCAAGGTTTATATCTCTGTAGGAACAAAAGGGAAACTTTTTAGAGGTTACCTTTGATTAACTTGGAAATCTGTACTGATTCAAGTTATTTCTATATATAGGGATAAAATAAAACTCTGGCATGTTTTATTTAAATGCAACTGAGGAGTTGAAAATAAGATGCAGATTCCTTTTTGTATCTTTATTTTGCAAATAAATTATCAAATGTAGTTGCAACAAAGTAAGAATCTGATCCAGCATTAATACACATCAGGGTTCATATATTGAGCTGTAAAGGAAGAATATATATTTCATTATTGGAATAATGCCACTCAATGGAGATGTGAAACCAAATCTGTCTTACTTGCTCAGATTTTGGACATACGTAAACACTGTGATGCAAACGTTCACACGGCACTGGTGTTATTGGTCAGATTATGCACCTATATAGAACAGTCTGACAATCACCGTAATGATTTGCACTAGAAGGTACGAATACCCATTCACCCGATACACTGTTGAGTCCCAAAACAGTCCACTGTTCATCTCAGCACTAGACGACGGGCTTTATGACACTACCCGCCGCCACCACAAAGTGTTTTATTTCATGTACTTGCTTTGCATAGTTTTTATGGAAGACCCTGGATGATTTCCACCCAGTATATGAGCAGAGCCTCTCAAAGTCCATGTGTTGAAAGAAATTCAACGAAGAAGCAACTTCCCTTGGGTCGTGACCTGCGGGTGTGCTGTCAGGATCCGCTCTGCGAATAAAGTAGGTGAGCTTCACTCTCAGTTGTCTTAGGGATAGGTTTGATCCTGAAGTTTCGCCTCTGAAGAGCTGTCCTCCCTTGAAGTCTGAAGTTCTTCGAAGATAGACCTTAAGACACTCTACTGGGCATAGAGAGACATCTTCCTTCAGTGGGCAGATTCTCAAAGGACCCCACCTCTTATTGGGTAGCTCATTCTTGGCAAGAAAGGCAAGATCAGAAAAAAGGTTCAGATCTCCTGTGTCTAAGAACTGAATATGGCCTTCATTTCTGGGATAAGGCCACTATTTCACTAACTCTAGCCCCTGAGGCTATTGCAAACAGAAAGATGACTTTTTGTGTTCGATCCTTTAGAGTACAATCCTCATTGTTGAGGTTCGAAGCATAGTGCAAGACTTTGTCCAAAGAACACGTGATGGGCTTTAGAGGGGTTGCAGGCTTGAGTCTAGCGCATGCTTTTGGTATCTTATTGAAGATTTCACTAGTGAGGTCCACCTCAAAGGCGTACAGAAGTGGTCTAGTGAGGGCCGACTTACACGTGGTAATCGTGGTGGAAGCCAGGCCTTGTTCGTGTAGGTATATGAAGAAAGCGAGACAGAAATCTGTTGATATTTCTGTTGGTTTCCTTATTTTCACAAAGGACACCCATTTCTTCCATAATGATTCATATTGTCTCCTAGTCGAACTTGACTTATACTCTTTAATGAAGTCAACTTTATCCTTCGAGATTCCAAACTTTTGGTTCGCTGCTAGGGCGAGAAAATCATGAGATGTAGGTTGTTGGTTCTCGAGGATGAAGCGTAGACAGTCGATTTCTGAACCAGTTGGGATAAAACTGGGTACGGCAGAGGAAACAGCTTCAGTTTCAATTCTAGAACTAGAGGGAACCAATTGCTTATTGGTGATTTTGGGGCCACTACTGCAGCTGTCCCTGCAACGGAGATTGGTTGGTGGAAACTGGTAAATGCGATTCCACCTGTTCCAGTCGAGAGACATGGTGTGTATCACTTCTGCTTGAGGGTCCGTATAAGGGGTTATGTAACAAGGTAGTTTCCTGTTGTTGCTTGTTGCGAAGAGGTCGATCTGCAGTTCCAGGACTTTTTCCGAGATGGAGAATGAGTCTGCGTCTAGGGACCATACTTTCTCTATCGGTTTTCGTCTGGATAGAGCGTCCGCCGTCACATTGCGGAACCCTTGAAGGTGAACTGCTGATAAGTGCCATCACCTCTTCCTTGCCAGTTAGAAGATGGCTAATAGCACATGGTTGATGTGAGGTGATCTCGAGCCTTGTCGATTTAGACATTTTACTATCACTTCGTTGTCCAGGACCAATCTGATGTGGATTGCTCTGCAAGGGGATAGTTTCTTCAACTTCAGGAAAACTGCCATAGCCTCCAAGATGTTGATGTGAAAGGTTTTGAACTGGTGCGACCAATTCCCTTGCACTTTTCTCTCGTGAGAATGGCCTCTCCATCCTTCCAAGGAGGCGTCCGCGTGTATCACCACTGATGGTTGTGGTGGTTGCACGGGAATTGTCTGTGCTAGGCTCTTGGCTGTCGACCACAATAGGGTCAGGGTCAACCTTAGTTGATCTCTTCGAGCGTTTGATGCATATCATCTCCAGACTCCTGACGCATCCTTTAGATGTGCTTTTAGCACTGAGTCTGTCACTGCTGCAAACTGGAGAGAGCCCAATACTCTTTCCTGTTGGCATCTTGAAATCCTCTTGTGACGGATTAGTCTCTTGACAGCTTCCGCTATCTCTCTCCTCTTCTTGGATGGAATGGAGAGGTGGTGTGACTTCAAGTCCCATTGGATTCTTAACCATTGGAACTTCTGAGCTGGAGAAAGGCGAGACTTCTTGCGATTGATCTTGAAGCCCAGGTGTTCCAGGAAGGGGATCACCTTTTCGGCTGCTTGCAGACAATTAGTCTTGGATGCTGCCCACACCAGCCAATCGTCTAGATATGCTACCACTTGAACTCCTTCGGAGAGTAGCTGCTGGACGATTGTGTCTGCTAGCTTTGTGAATATCTTTGGGGCTGTGTTCAGTCCGAAGGGCATTGCTCTGAAGACAAATTTCTTCTTCAGTAGCTTGAATCCTAGGTAGGAGGAGAAGGGGCGGCTGACTGGCAGATGCTAGTAAGCATCTGCCAGGTCTAATGAGACTGTGTATGCTCATTTGGGTAGAAGGGTCATTATGTGTTGCAAAGTAAGCATTCGGAACTTGTTTTTCTCGATGGAGACAAGTCTAGAATGACTCCGAGTATGTCTGAGTCTTTTTTGGCAACACTAAACAGCCTTCCCTGGAATTTGATGGACTTCGCTTTCCTTATTACCTTCTTGTTCAAGAGTTCTGAGGTATATTCTTCTAACGAGGTGGTGGAGTGTTGGAAGAATTCTGGAAAACGGGGTGGAGTTCTGTTCCATCGCCACCCGAGTCCATTCGTGATTAGGCTGTGGGCCCAGGGATCGAAGGTCCAGTGATGCCGAAAGTGGTACAGTCTGCCCCTACCTAGAACCCCTCATTGATTGGTGGGTCTTGAGGTCTTATTCCCGCGACCACGTCCTCCTCTACCCTGTGAGGGGTTTCTGGAGGAACTTCTCCTCGGGCCTTTTCCTTTGTAAGGACGAAAGGTGGTCTATTGCCTCTCAAAGCCAGGGTTAAATGCTGGAAACTGGGCTACCAGCTGTTGAGGGACCATCTGGAAGATGGTCTGAGGCTGTGCTTCCAGTTGAGGCACTGTGGCCATGGTCATGGCCGGAAGTTGCGCAGGTTTACGTGGTCTCCTTACCTTTTTGTTCTTAGGCTGGGGTCCTCCGTCTGAGGGAGATTTCCTCTCTGAGGTCATGCCCCACTTTTGGAGAAGGTTCCTATTCTCTGTGGCTGCTCAGGCTATGACCTCTCGGAACATTTCCTGTGGGAAAAGGTCCTTACCCCAGATGCACGATGAAATCAGCTTCCTGGGCTCGTGTTTCACTGTCGCTGAGGCAAACACGTGCTCTCTGCAGGTTCTCCTTGACCGAATGAAAGCATATAAGTCCTTCACAAGGGTTCCCATGTGAGACTTAGCCAGGAAAACATACATTTCTGGGGCGTTATGTAGGCCTGTGCACATTTCCAGGCAGTTCTGATGAGAAAGGGAAGCCGCAAGTCTCTCTTTCGTCTCCTGTTCTCTCCTCAGTTCTGATGAGAAAGGGAGGCCGCAAGTCTCTCTTTCGTCTCCTGTTCTCTCCTCAGAAGATGGCCTGGCAACTTTGGGAGGTTCTCATTGAACTGCTGGCCTGCTATCTCTGGATCCAATTTCGAGACGGAGAAGGTTAGATGGACGTCTTTCCACTTCTCGCAGGTAGGCATTGCTAGAGAGAATGGTTTGCAGTCCTCTAGAGTTGGGCAGGGTTTCCCCTCTTCGACTGCCTTGATGACAAAGTCTAGAGCTTTCTCCAAAAAGGGGAAAGAGATGGAGGAACGAGCAATAAAGGTGGGATGCCTCTTGCTCAGTGCTGAGACTTTGCAATTGGTGTATCCGGCTCCTTTCAAGGACTTTACAAGGATGGCTCTCACCTTGTCATGTTCGAAGACAATGACTTCCTTTTCTGTACCGTTTCCTCACGGGATGCAAGTTCATCCCGCAGTCTCACGTAACAGTCTGGGTAAGCTGAAAAGCTGGGCCAGAACTCAAGATCTTCAGACAGTTTGGCTCCCAACTTCTCCGAGATGAATAGTTTCCCATTCATCATGGGCATATGCTCCATGTACCTCCAGGGGTTAGTTTCGGAGCAGTGAGGATGATCTGATACTCTAAGGGGCTTCTTAGTAGAGCCCCTGGAAGGTCCAGGGCAGTCCCTTTCCTGTATCTGTCCCTTATTTTGTTGGAGGGACTGCTTCATCACCTCCTGTTCCTTCTGGAACGCTTCCAACATCCACTGGATCGACGTGAGGATCGCTTCCCTCTTGTCAACATGTGTAGTTGGTTGAGGAGTTGGGGTTGAAGAGGTTGATGGCATAGGTTGGTATGTCGTCACGGTCAACTGAGGGTCCTCAGTTACCGTCGAAACAGATCCTTCTTCCTCTGTTCGTGGTTGTTCCACGTCTTCTTCAGGGCCTCCTTGCAGTAGGTCCTGTTCTGTGTTGGAGGAC